>NC_091930.1:30775570-30780570 GCF_041260155.1 Ptychodera flava
GTCTAAAAATGGTCGACCATAGACAACTTCTATCCCATCTTGCCTACACTGTGTCAAAAAACCTCGGGTCAGAGGTTTTTTGGTGGGCTATCTAAAACCCCAGACCCGTGGTTTTTCTACACAGTAGGCAAGATGGGTTCGTAGTTGTATAAGGTCGACCATTTCTTAGGCATATTTCAATAAGTCGAACAACATCAGCAACTGCTTGTTTGCAACAATATTGGTGAAAAAGGGTCAAAAGATAGCGATAATGTCCCTCTAATAATTCTTTCGAAATGAATTACTTTTTACGAAACGAAATTACAGCCTTTTACATTGAATCCGTTTGTTAATGTTATCTTATCCTCTAGGCAACGGTGACACGAGTTCAGTCAACGGCGACAAGTCTAGGACATCTGACGGAAAGGACGAAGGTAGTATATCACTTCAGGAGAGAGAGAGAGAGAGAGAGAGAGAGAGAGAGAGAGAGAGAGAGAGAGAGAGAGAGAGAGAGAGAGAGAGAAGAGAGAGAGAGAGAGAGAGAGAGAGAATGTGTTGTGTGTGTGTGTGTGTGTGTGTGTGTGTGTGTGTGTATTTCCAATATATGGCCGATCACTATGTGTTATAAAATCACGATATGCAGATATCACTAACAAAAAGCCAACCCATTTTGCCATCGTTTCGATTTCTTTCTGGTTTATGGACTCATTCTTTCATTGAGCAATAATTCATGAAGTGTTGTGCTTTCTTTCTAAAATATCAGGAATATTAATGTCTACATATTATGCGAGGTCGCTGTGGCGTAGTTCCTTGTGAATTCATTCTACACTTTGTTGCGGTTTTATTTTCGAAAACGTAAATAAAAACGACAAGTTTTGTAAACCTGAAAATGGAAACTGAAAATACATGATTGTAACCTACAGCAAGGTGGGCAAAATGATGACCATTACGTATTTTTAGCTCACGTGTGTAAACACTTGGGCTAATGTCATAGCGATGGCTGTCTGTCTGTCCGTGTGTGTGTGTGTGTGTCTGTTTACACGATAACTCAAAAACGCCTGAACGGATTCAATTCAGATTTGGTACACAGGTACCATATGCTACTTGCAAGAACTGATTAGATTTTGGTTAGTGTGGCTTGCATATTAATGAAGTTATGCAATATCGTTTTTTTCCGTACAATGGTTTCCCTATGGAGACAGTAATGACAGTGTAGACATATATCAAGAAATACTGCACAAAATTTCATGAAACTTTTCAAAGATGACAATCTAAGAACATTATGATGATACTGTGAGTGTCATGTCAATTATCTTCTCATTTGCATATTTAATGAACGTTTGTTATTAGTGTCATAACTCTGAAATTCCTGCACTAAACTTGATGATACTTGCAACAAATATTGATCTGATATATATCTAATTATACTAAGAAACATTAGGCATTGTCAAGTTAATAAATAACTCATTTGCATATTTTATAAAGGTTTGTAATTAGTCATATAACTCCGATATAACTTCACCAAAAGTGATGAAATCTGCTGCAGATACTGATCCGACTGATATCTTACTGTAGTGAAAAGCATTTAGTAGTGTAAAATTAATTAAGGGTTCATTTGCATATTTAATTAACTTTGTAATTAGGTATGTAACTCTGAAATTACGGCACCCAAGTCAGTGAAATGGGTACAGATATTGTTGTCATAAATATCTAATTGTACTGACAAGCATTTGGCAGTGTCAAGTTACCAAATAGGTCATTTGCATATTCTATGAAGTTTTGTAATTAGTGATATAACTCCAAAATAACTGCACCAAATGTGATGAAATCTGCTGTAGATACTGATCCGACAGATATCTAATTGTGGTTAATAGCATTTAGTTGTGTGAAGTTAATTAAGGGCCCATTGCATATTTAATGAACTTTGTAATTAGTGATATTACTCAAAATTACAGCGTTAAATTTGATTAAACTTGCTACAGATGTTGATCTGATAAATATCCAATTGTACTGAGAAGCATCGAGCAGTATCAAGTTAATAATTAGCTCATTTGCATATATCATGAAGTCTTATAATTAGTCATATAACTCCGAAATAACTGCATCAAATGTGATGAAAACTGCTGCACATACTGATACCACAGATATGTAACTGTGTTGTAAAGCATTTAGTAGCGTAAAGTTAATTAAGGGTTCATTTGCATATTTAATAAACTTAGTAATTAGGTATATAACTGAAATTTCGGCACCAAAATTTTGTGAAACATGGTACAGATATTGATTTGATAAATATTTAATTATGCTATGAATCATTGAACAGTGTCAAGTTAATTTAGGATTTATTTGCATATTTAATGAACTTTGTAATTAGTGATATTACTCTAAAATTACAGCATTAAATTAAATAAAACGTGCTACAAATGTTGATCTGATGGATATCTAATTGTCCCATATAGCATTTAGCAGTGTCAAGTTAATTAAAAGCTCATTTGCATATCAAATAAGTTTTGTATCAGTGATTAAACTCTAGGAGTACTGTGCGAAATTGAAAAAACCTGCTACATATAGTGATAACATATATCTCATTGTTCTGTGAAGCGTACTACTATTAATGAACCTGGTGTAAAACACGTGAGCATATTCAGTTCATATCTGGTACTGTATTGATTATGATGAATTTGTGATCTATGCACTTGTGCATGTACGCATATGAAAGGTTGGACAATTGGAGAGGTGACTGCTGAATTGTTTGACTGGTTGATTAATTGATTGATGATTGATTGATTGATTGAATGATCGATTGATTGATTGATTCATTGATTGATCGATGTTGGGATATCATACTGCTGATTTACTAAGTGGACAGGTATTTTTTGTTTGCTTGTAATATAAAAAATCATTTCTCAAAAATAATTCCCCGTAAATGAGTAATGTCAGACTATAAAATCACTGAAATAGTTTAACATGTGATATTTGGCAAATTATGTTATTTGTTGGACGGCTGGCAGCCATATTTGATTTCTGCAAATTAGACATATTTCCAAAGGGTAGATTAGAGTAAAGATAAATTCTGTTGCAACTTGTGGTGGGTCTGAGCCTCTTTTGGCTGTGTGATCATCGTGTTTTGCGCCAGGTAAGCTTGACACAATTTTCAGAGACCATTGGTAACGCACTGTAGGCTCTGCTTATAACCAAATTTGAAATTAGAAAAGGACGCACATACTGTTTTGTTGTGGCTTTCTATCAATTTGATAATCACAGCCTTTGTATATATCTCTGTTTTTCTGAAAGCTGCAGTAAAAATATTAATTAGTGTAATGCTAGAAATAATTCATTATGTGCCCATCTGCTGCAGACAAATCGGATGATCATAAAGTCAAACGCAGATCAAGATATTCACCTCTTCAGCGAGGGGGAGTAAAGCGGAAGCGGCAACCATGTAAGAAACATTTTGAATTTCTTTGATTTAAAATATGTACCATTCATAAGTATGTAAATGAAAAGTAAAATTTGTGGACTTTGTTCAATAAGGACATGGCTTCTGGGCTTTCAGGCAATGCCAATATCCCTCTGCAGATTAGAAATGTCTCGAAAATGGAAGTTACAGGCGTAACTAGTTCTACAGTTCGAAATTGAGACTTATTATAGCCCAATAGTGCAGATGCAAGTGAAATTGGTTGCATGCTCCTATGGATATTGCAAATTGTATGGATGGTATACGTACTTCAATACGAGTTCTCCTCAATATTGTTAAATGACTCACTGGCTGAACGATTACTCACTGGCTTAACGATTACTCACTATGCCATAAACAACACAGGCTAAGATCTCATTCAAATATTGTTGAAAATGTTTTAAGATAGCTTTGCTGGTCACTTCAGGTCAAATTGAAATAAAAGTGAGACCAGACGGCGTTATTCCGAAGAAAGGCAAAAAAGTGAGAGAGGCCACTGCTGCATCTTACTCCAGCAAACAAACAGAAGAAAATGCAAAAAGGGTAGGAAAACAACTCGATCAACGCTGCAATGGTGTGAGTTTAAATCATATAGGTGAAGGATGCATTTCCTATATGATGGATTGCCAGTCATTGGAAGCCCTGGAGTCGTTGATGGGTGACTATTCAAGTGGAAGTCTTCACAGGATGGTGAAGAGTACATTCCTGTCAGAGAGCCTGCTGGATGAGATTGGAGCTCTTTATCTATCTTTAGGGGCATCGATAGACTATGAAGAGTATCTGCTATGTCGTGAAGAATTGGCAGACACCAAAGGTATGTTCATGTGATTAATATGCATCATAGTGTTGCAGGTTAGATTTCCTGGTAAAACGTTTATAATGTTGAAGAACAATCTGACCGGAAGATACGCCTTGGCTTTTCTTCACCTTTGTGCAAGGAGAATTTTAAAATGTTGCCTGACAATTGCATGTAAAGATGAGCATTAATATTGAAATATTGTAGTTCGTATTTCATAGACTGTTGTGTTCTTGACTGACATATCGGTAGAAATTTTATAAGTATATTCTCATTATATAAAATTTTAATCAGTTATGGCCAAATAATTGATGTACCTCTTTATTTAAGACATTAGGTATTACGCCTAAACTTTTTGGCATTTTAAATGGATTACGATATACGTTACCGATTTGTCATTCTACTAACGATGATCATACAATTCATCTATAACAATTTTGGCGTCTATTCTTATTGTTCGCCATAATTGGGATCTTAGCTTTACCCTTAGGCTAGGGGTTAACTCGTCTCTAATATAAATCAATTTGATGTCTTAGTACATTATTAGCACATTGCAATTTCTTTGTTGACCTTAGCAGGTTGGAGCATTTCACCACGAAACAACATGGTTGTAATTGTGCCATTTCTTTATCATGTACCATTATCATTTATATCTGTACTCAGGTGAAGACATATACCAACTGTCTGTTGAAGCCATCGAAGAGATGAACAAGGAAGTCGAATCCGATGTTCTAAGAAAAAGGGCCGCTGTCACTATGGAGCAGGTAAAGA